>NC_134706.1:95384028-95414028 GCF_043290135.1 Rhipicephalus microplus | reverse complement strand
CACATGTTACCATCGGTGTCAACAAGAACAATGCATATGCGCTGAAAAATTATGTATTGATGACGATAGATAGATAGATAGATAGATTGATAGATAGATAGATGCGCTCAAAGTCGCCGTAGTTTACTAAGAAATGCTTCGCATTTAAAAAGCACCTGCTCTGTATTCGCAAATCATGGTACCAGAAAAAAAGGAAGACTTACAACAACACTCAGAAGCATTTCCGGAATGTACTGCGAAAATAAATCAGAGGTAAAGGCAAAAAGTTCGTCGCGCAGTGACAGACTCACAGTGCGCCGGTTCTCTCGCAAGAAGCAGGCTCACGGGTTGCATAACTTTACTGATTAGCTGGCGTAAAGTAGTCTTTTGCCTTCTAGTCTTACTGAGACAGTGGGAAACATACTACAGAAGTTCATTGCTGAGAGAGCACCATAAAAAGGCCCCACGTGGTAAGTAGACCTGCATAACAGCGTGAACACAATGACACAGTCCATTGCGTTGTCTTGTGGTGCTTGATTTCCAGTAGTACATACCTCAATATTTCTATGCTTTGTCGTATTGGCCAGTTTGATCACACAGTGCAATATTGTGGACTATAGACTTCACAGCGTGAACTTGCGCCACTTAATTAGTTGGAAAGGTTTCTGGTAAGCAGGAAAGAAATAATAGCGCAACCACAGTGTGTGGTATGGGCACCAGAGGCTGACTATAGAGCGCTAAATAGCTCTTAAGTTACTAGCAGTCGTCACTGACATTGGGCAATAGGGCCGCGAAGAGTGGAAGGAATGCACATCTGCCTTCGCTTTACTTCAAGCAGTGTAAACACTCTTATCACGTCGTTATACAGAAACATTGCGTTCGCTTTTTACGACACTGTTTTGTTACATTTCTCTACTACATTGTGCATTCTGGAGCAGCACTCGTGTCGTAGAACAAGAGCACCAGGACACAGTGTGATGGAGTTTGTTACCTGACTACTGGATTCTTCTAACTAGACGCCCATTGTCCGCATTCAGAGAAAATAGTTTATGTTCCCGCTAGAATACCTGTGCTCAAAAATATATGAGAGCCGGTGTTCCGTGGCCCCGAACGACACCTTAAAATAAGTATGTTGATTAGAGTATTTCGCATCTACGGTTCATGGTATTTTGCAACTGGACTGACGTACTTACAATTCCGTTCGATTTCTTCACGTTAAATGAGATCCCTGTCTGTGCAAGCCATCGAAGACACGAAAGACACAACTTCATGTTAATACAAGCGAAGCCATTTATTCACTAGCCAAACATGCTACTTCTCCTCTGTGCAGTGAAAACTGAATAAAAGGTTTATAGAACACTTACCCAGCTTGCGCTGATATCTGCGCTAATCCTTCCATCGTTCGGGCTGACTGAAATGCGCCCTGAATTGTGAAAGACTTTGAATGCATTTGTGAGCACAAAGAAGGTTCAATACTAAGTGAAAAGACAGAAGAGCCATGAAGCTATGTCAACAGATGAGCAAAAGCTATGGTACGATTCTTTGGTATATAAAATATCTGTTAGCGAGGATTGCAGAAAGCTGCGCAAACCCTGCAACAGCGAAGCCTGACGATTCCAAAGACGGTTGCTTCAAGGCCTATTTTAGGCCTTAGCTAAGTGATGCAGGCTGTTTCCATGTTGCTGCTAGGTAATCACTGGGCTTGGCGTTTAGCCTCTAGCTAGGTGGTCAGTCGTTCCTACGCTGCATTTCAGCACAGAAAGGTTCCAGGTAAACCAGGGGCATCAAGACACAATGCCGGCACGTTGTCATGGCACAAGGCCTTCCATCGCTTCGGGGTATTCTTGCACCTGCCGTTCCCGTCCCATCATACTTTGTCCTTGTACCTACTCACGGTTCTCGATTCGCCGTCTCCACTTTCCAACAGTTGGCCGGGAAGATAACTGTTGTCCTTAATTTTTTAAGCTAAGTGGCGTGCCGTTAAATTTACGTGTGGCAGACACTTGTTTATGATGATGCTGTTTACCTGAAAGGCTTCACAGGCTACCGTGGTACATGGCCGTTTCTTGGGCCAACGGTTGCGTTTAGCGGTAGTGCACCGATGGTCGGTAGTAAGATTTACTCAATATCTTTGTGGATAACGGCTTCTGACAATCACAGTTTTTTGATAAGGAATAAAAAAGGAACAATTTTCTAAGCACTTTAAAAATGTATTTTTGGCGCGTGAAGGAAAATGTAAGGAAACACTGCCCGGCGCGCCCCGCGTATTGAATGAAAATAAAGAGATGACGGTAGATTGAATAGTGTTATGAAGCTGCTCTACCGATCCCAAGAAGGCTGCAATTCGAGACATTTGAGTGTTCTCAATGGAAACTCGGGAATGCCTCGATAATGTGGAGCTACACTTTAGTGGGTGTCACGGAATAGTAGAATGAAACTGCGCACCTGGAGAAAGCTAAATAACCTGTAGCGTGTACCGTGCACACTCTGAACTAGCACTGTTAGGCGTGATGAACGAGTAGTACTGAAACGTAATAGGCAATCATGCCAAATAAAGTACGGGAAATGTTGCTAGTAGTAATAGTAACATAAATGTAAAAGAAACAAAAGTGTATGTAAAGATAATTTGCTGCGGGCAGGGAGGGAACCTGCGACCTTCCAATAACGAATCTAATGCTTTACCAACTGAGCTACAGTGGCGGCTATCTCTCCATTCAGTTCATAAGGTATATATGCAGTACGTACTGAACGTGGGAGCGTCCATCGGGCCTCCAGTAGCCCATTACGGCGAGTATGGAACACTGTTTTTTGCCTGTTGGCGTCCCGTAGCAGTTGATCTTAGTACACCCTGGCAGCTGACCAACAGTCAGCACATACCACCTCAAGGCATGAATTTTGCCACAACGATTCCCTAGCTATGAAGGAAGAAGAGAAGTGGCAATTTAAGAGCTGGTTTTATTTCTTGACGTTCACAGTTTGCCACAGCTTACACTGTGTCAACATGTCCGGCTGCCTGGTCATGCGTTTGGCGAAATCGTACTGACGCTATCGCATTCAGGCTTGAAATTGTGCCTTGATGGCAAAGCTCGAGAATCTTTCCTAACCAATAAATTTAACAGTCAGCTATCCGGCACAAGCAAGAGCACGGAAAATGTGTCGTTTCATGCACTTCTGCGAAGTCTTATTGTTCGCGCATGGTTTCTATTTTTTATTAAATGCGTCTAACGTATTTGCCAAATGGTTTGATAATGTAACAGTCCATATCGTCCTCAGCCTTCACGCGCCACTAACGTAACATTTCTAGTGAACGGCTCAATAATATACTGCATGTACTTTTATGTCCATGAGCAAGCCTACTGAATTTCATTCGTATTCTTGATTCTTATAATTACTCTGTTCAAAATTTTGTGCATTCAGTGCGCCAACGTGTCTCTGCTTAATAATACAGATGATGCGACTGGGCGTACTCACCTTAGTTTAATTTTACGAATAACGGGGAACGGCGCATACGGTGCCCAGTAAACAAAGGCGATGTTCTGCTCTGCTGTTATGTCCCTTCGACGAGATATATATTTGAGGGAGAGATGGAGAGTGTGCAGCATCGTGAGCTCCCATTGCCTCAACCTTCGCTGATTCGAATGCTCGTGTAAATGAATGCGGCGTCTGCGAGGTGCAAGTACATCATATCATTTGCACTAAACATACGAGTCGAACAAGCAGACGAGGACCGTGCGAAACAATAATTCATTACACTGACGCCGTGTGGCATGAAATGTATTACTTTTTATTTGTAATTTATTGAATCGAGAAAAATTGCTTCTCGTGTGAAAATATGCACGCAAAAGATGGACGACAATGTGACCACAAAAGGTGAACTTACTACAACAAAAATCATCAGCTGCCAGTAGAAAGAAATCGACGCCTGGAGTTTCGCTGCCCGAACGTAGTTGAGTAGGCTCGGCTTGTGTGCCTGCAAAATATGGGTATATAATCAATGGTAGTGGTCGGGCTTGTCTTACAGCAATCGTAGTCGACTCCTTGGTTTCACTATACATCTTAGTACAATAACACGCAATAACCATCACATATGTGATCTACTACTTGGTGAAGGATAGCTTACGAACAATACTTGCTGCCCCACCGTGGTTGTCTAGTGGCTAAGGTACTGGGCTTCTGACCCGCAGGTCGCGGGATCAAATCCCGGCTGTGGCGGCTGCATGTCCGATTGAGGCGGAAATGTTTTAGGCCCGTGTGCTCAGATTTAGGTGCATGTTAGAGAACTCCTAGGTGGTCGAAATTTCCGGAGCCCTCCACTACGGCATCTCTCCTAACCATATGGTGGTTTTGGGACGTGAAACCTCACACATCAATCAATCAAACAATACATGCTGTTTATAAAAATAGCGTCTGTTTGCTGACATCACTGCCGGACCATGAAGTACATTTAGCACGCTAGTGTTTATTGCGATCATTCGTGTCTGCCGTGTTATTGTGTACGAAGTGCACGCAACCATAGGAGGTAATTGGTAAACATATTGCCAAGCTTGTTTTTATGATGTATTCAGCTAAACTGCAATTCGGCTAAGTTGGAACATATTCATCTTGAAGTATCTGCGCAGGCACACGGGGACACGGAAAGGAACACAAACAGGTGCAATCTGACGACTGGTTTGTTTTTGAAAACATTCACCTATTAACTCACAGATCTCCGCAAAGCGGCCCCTAAAACATTTAAACTGCGCACATGTCACAACTTGCTACGAAGGAAGCATATGTTGAGTTTGAAAGGTCGCCCTGGTACACATTTCGCACTGCATTGCAATGAGTGCGCTTGGTTTCCTTGGTTTTGCAACACTACCTTAGAATAGAGGCAATAAAACAGATCTTCAAGGGAAATATTATAAGCCTATCTCATTGACAAGACGAAGGATAAATGTGTTAGCTACCCATCGGTTGCCTTGATAGCGAAAGAAACTTTGCTCCTGTCTGCTGTTCATTCAGCTTGAGATAAGTTGTGACATGTGTGCATCAAATGTTTTTAGGGACCAGTTTGCGCAAATCTTGGGGTTATTAGGTGAATGATTCCGAAAAGTAAACCAGTTGTTAGATTGCGCCTGTTTGTGTTCCGTGTCCCTCTGTGCCTGCGCAAAAATTTCAAGATGGATGTATTCACACTTCGCCCGCAAAGACCGTTGGACACTTAGCACAAACTGCGCCACTGCGTTGTTGAAGTTTCGTGAGTGTTAGACAACTTTTCGTTACGATGACGTACAGGATGCGAATAGGCTAGCCTGTTCTAGCTTTAACGTTGCCTCTATCGACGATGCCAAAATGTTCGATAATGCGTGTTTTATTGCCGGCGCGTCTTGAGACCGAACTATATGCATCGTTTTTCCGGCGTTTTCCCGGCGTTTCGTACACCGGTGTCACTCGGCGTAGACGCTGCCGGTGACCGTAGCTGAAACGTCCACTTCAGGACGTTTCAATCACCTGCAGCGTGGACGACGACGCCGGAAGTGGTTCGACGAACGGAGAACCAATGAGTACGCCGCTGGCACTGACTTCCTCAACGTAACCTCATCATCGCTCCTGTGAAAATTCTAAACGCCCGCCTCAGATTGATTAGGTTCTCGCAATGCACTGTGTGACCCGCAAGTTCTCAACCGATGATTGTATTTAACTTCGCTTGCTCCTCAGAAGCTTCCACAGCAAGCGCTTGAGATTTATTCTGTTTCCGATTGACATCTTTCAGTTCATCGGTAAGCTTAGGAGGCCTGAGTGTACTGGCCGAATACGTGGCCTCCAAAGTATGCAACAGCTTCAAGCTGAGAGGCCTCACATTACCAGTGTGTGGTACTTATGATTCACATCAGGTGATGCTACAAGTAAAAAGAAAGTTATATAGGCGGCCCTTTGAGTTGTTTTTCTCACTACAGATCTGTAAATTAGAAGTACAAGCTATAATCAGAAATATTTCTTGTCGGTTCATTGAGGAATACTGCAGATGGTTTTTGAGGTGCCAGGCCATTTTGTTTGGTCACAAATGCGTGAAGCTGGGCTGGCAATTCTCAGCGCTTTCCATTTATTGGGCTGCCCTCCCTGGTGGCTATGTCTCGATGCTGAGAGACGCAATGCTAGAAATGACCGACGAAAACGCGGCATGCCGTTCAGCGTTCACCACAGATAAGATTCTCGACAGCCAACGCAATGTTCGCAGCTATCAGTGTACAGCTCGTATTGCTGCACTGGTCGTTTCCAAGGCACAGCTTCGCACAAATAAAGATTAACATGCCGACGGCTTTCTTTGTCAATGTCAGGACCACTTGGCGTCTGGTCATCAACATCATCACCATAAAGTAAATTCTAGTGAGTCGCAGGCTGAAACGACTACCAAGTCAGCCAGTACGGACTCCTACCGCAAAAGTTAAAAGCCACAGCGATGAAGACAAGACGCAAAAAGACGGCCGCGGTATCCCCTGCAACAATAGTGATGCAGCCACTGAGAAAGCCGCAGACCTTCGATGAATCGCCTAGTGAAGATCCCTGAACCTCACTAAAGACGTTCGAAAAAGTCTCAGCGTTCAAAAAATGAACTTCAAGGCAATTAGGGTGGATACTTGGGTTGTCTGATAGTGGTTCATTTTGTGAACTTCATTGTAGGCCGGCGAAGAACAGCAACACCAGAAATGAATGCACAGTGACACACAGCCAAAAAAATTGCATTCAACCCGATAAAAACATCACCTGAATGTTCTGCACAGCACATATTATAACAAAACAGGAATCAGCGTGGTCGAAAATTTCTTAGCAACCACGTATCACTGAGCACTTCACCAGAAAACACATATAATAAAGAAGTAATCCTTCACGGTTGGTAGTTTTGCCAGTTCTTTCTTTTTGAAACAATCAAACAATGGGATGAAATCCCAGGAGTGATTGCAAGTGTAACTTATAATAATGTATTTTTATTTTTTTATGACCAGTGACAAGTATGAGAAGTATTCAGTGTTAATATTATATTAGCACGCTGTACCATTTCATTAGTAAACAAAAAATATTGTTGTACCTTGCTTTCTGTTATGTGCTGTCTTTCTGCATTGTGGTAAAAGAGAGTAAACTCGTGGCGAAAATTCATGTACGAACTCTTATCGTCGATTTGTCGCTTGTTTATTGTATTTTTGCTGTAGTCGCCATTTTTTACTTGACTTCCTTTTGTTGTTGTTGCTTACTCCCATTTCCCCTTCTCTGCAGTATGGCAACATGGCGTTCCTGATTTTTCTGTCAATATATAGAATAAATAAAGTACAATAAGCAAACGTTTACTTTCGTTTTGCAGCACTAATTTTGCGCCTCGCCATTATTAGAGTACGTTTCTCACTGGGTTACACAATACACCCAAAACCACGTGGCACATTTAGCAAATGACCTAATCATTTGACATTGCAGAGACACAACGCAAATCTTTCTCGAATAAAGAAAACGAAGGCTCGCTGACACATACATCAACTGAGTCACCAAACATGGCTGCGTCGCGTGTTTCTATAATTAGCCCCTTAATCTCCCATCCATTGTTGTTCTAGAACAGTCTTTCAATAAACTTCGATTTGCGACCGCATTTGAAAGAGTGCGTGGCCAAGAAACCATCAGCTGCCTCACTTTTAACATTGCTAGGGTGCTCACGCAGCCTATCATTGGCGCATGCATTTGTGTTGCAAGTGTGAGGTGAATGCAGTATACCACTTGTGTGGTATACCGCCCTCCTATAACACGTACAAAAAGCTACATAGGGTGCCCGGATAGATGCTTAAATGCTAAGCGGTGACCATGATATGCCAAATGATAGGCTGCTATCTTGATATGAACGTACGTTCATTTGTGATCAAAGCGCCACGTTGACAACCATGGAAGCGGCCATGGGAGGTCACCGACTATCCCGGATGAATGCAATGGACCGCCCCCCCCCCCCTCTCCTCGATGACCATCCTGATTGCCCTCACCAGGCTTCCACTTCAGTTCTGAAGACCAACCATACACCGGACCGAGCCGGGGCTAGCCGCCTAGCCTGTTTGCGGAAAACTAAGGACAGCAACGATGGAGGTGTGGTTTCCGTACGAAGAAATAGCGATGATACTCCGCTGCCTATACATCGACGCCGTGACAAAATATCAAGAACGCGCCGTAAGCTTCACGGCACCCTGATGTCGAAACTTCATAGCTGTAAAAAGGTGTGACGATGCCACATGGAAGCAGTGGAGCAAACAGACACAAGCGTGATTCAAGAGCGCAACCTAACCGCACGTAAGGCGACAAGCTAGCGACACTGAGTTCTCATCGACGGCCTTGATGTCACTACTCTCCTAGATACTGGAGTCGACTACTGCGTTTTCAGTGGGCCATTCGCAGCGAAGTTGACGAATGCTAGGACTGCTTGCAAACTGACACATGCAGACCGGCGCCTCTGATACTTGCGCATTTGTATGATTACGACTGAACAGAAATATGCACTGAAGCACGGAGCGCAGAGCTCTAAATTTGTTTGCTTTATATGTGTATGTTTTCAATGTCATTTTTGAGACACTGTTGTGAAACCTTTTTTCAGAGATCCAGATGATCACGCCTTTATGCCACCTCGGATTCAAAGTATCTATTTGAACTTAATAATGTTCGCGATTAAGGTTGCGCACATGAAGCGAACAGCTGTGTTTATTCTCGAGCAATTGCTGCTGACAGCGATAGGCCTGGAAAGTTTCACGACACATGTGTATTTGTCAACGCGTCTAACCGCAGATGAGAGTGTTGATGGCCGACGTTCTGTTTGTGGCTGTCATTGTACAGCCCGTATTGATGTAGTTTGTGTTTCGTTTGTAGGACACACGTTCGTCAAAATAATTTCGTTTTGAACACGCCGACGGCTTTCTCCATCAAGGTCTTAACCACGTGACAGTATCGTATGCACAAATTGACCAAACCTACACAGAGACAGAAATTGACGTCATTAAACTTGGCTACCAGCTAGAAAATGTGGCGTACACAGCTACTTGGCAATTGTCTCGGACGGCATCAATTTCTGCGATGCATGGAACCTACTGCAATGTTTCTTTACACATCGTGCACAATATTTTGTTGAGATAGCTGGTACGCCTATTGGGTAACTATAACAATAAGTAAGCTTACGATTAGAACTGAGACAATCAGCCATACAGCCACTAAGTAGTAGATGCCTTCGAAGAACGAGCTGATGCTCCTCTCATCTGCAAAATGGACAACAGAAAGCAGGTATTTAGAATAGCCCAATATAAACAGCTAGAAGTGTCTTCGTTCACGCTCATAAAAGAACTATTGCGACAGAAAATTTTAACAATTACATGTACAATCGTAATTTTCTTCCCACGATTACCAAACGCCGCATTCACAAAAAATATCTGCATATGCATGCACTGGCAGGAATTTTATAGCAAAATTTTAACACACGAAAGCTTTTACAGAGTATGGAAGAGTTGATTGGGCCACGCTTAATATTAGCCTATATGATTCTGAGTAAGTCGCCTTAAGAGTTCATTTGCCGATCTATGTTTACTGGAAGCCACAGTCTTCGGGGTGATTTGTGAGTCTCGCGTGAATTACTTTTTCGAGAATTTTCGCTGCTAAGAAAGTGACGAATATAAATTCTAAGTTCTTCAGACTGCTCGATATAGCGGCTCAAGACGGCCGAAAGAAAGTCACCATCCGACAAGTTGTAAGGTGAAGTAAACCTTTCAAAATTATTTATAGAATCAGCAGTCGTTAAAAAATGTTACCTATGCATCGGAATCATGAAAAGCTGGTTTTATTTACGTTTGCAAGACACCAGCTAATATATAAGGAGGTGTTATTATGCTTCAGCTAGCATTGATTGCCAAAGCTAAGTCAGTTACATTCTTGCTTTTGATGACTAACTCAGTACTTGGTAGGAACTTTCACTCATTCTCAATCTAGCTCAGACGCTGAATGGAAAATTGTCTTATGTACAATGACTAAATAAGATGCCGAACGATTGGGTGATGACCTTACAGAAGCTTTTGAAGCATTGAGTAGCTGTTATTTGACCTAATCTTGAATAGTGGAGGTACAATGGCGTTGCAAAAAATATTGCATTCGTCGACATTATTTCTAATATGCACGGCAACCTATGCATATAATCTTTGCACCAATTCTTACCGTTGAGTGCAGCCTGGAAGAGCCGGAAATTTTTCACCTGCGAGCAAAGGATAAATGATTACGAACGTGTAGTTGTTCTTGACGAAATAAAAGCCTGAAAAAACGAAGATGACACATACCTTTGCTTCAACTATGCATTATTTTTTTCGTTAATTGGGTATGCACTGAGACCAAACTCTGCGCGCACATAATTTATCTCCTAAACACGGAACAGCGTATTCAGTGCCTTAACGTCGGTGAAAGTGTGACTTATTTTTATCTCACCCTAATGATGGCCACGAAAATTGCCTTTTCTAAGAAACAGTTGATAGGGAGATGTTCATTAAAACTACAATAAATGGAAGAGCAGTTGTATTTTGCGCAATGCAGCGATGCGTGAGGTTAACTTCATGTTCTCACAGTACTGAAGTGGCTTGCTACGTACTCCACAGAAAGAATTGTATCAGATCCTTAGCCAGAAATTTTTTTTCGAGGGGAATAAAGGGCCATTTGTTGGAGGCTTTGTAAAACACCAATTTTATTATTCGCGCTCAGTGAAACACCCTCTCTATCTGAATTTCGTTGGGGAGGGTTGAAAATCTTAGGGCGATCCCTCTGTCTAATGGCCGGAACTCTATTATTTCCACCAAAAATATAATTAAACTCCACTAGCACACTAAGAGATGTAGATGGTTTCGTCATACTGTGGAGGCGTTTCTTTCTATGTACGCGACGTGCACATAATTTATATATTTCTTTCGATTATCCCGTCTATGTAGGCAGGAAGACAAAACACCCTGCTGAACTGGCTCATACGTTGGGGACGCTTGTATGCATCTCTGACTGTGGTGACGGTAGAGCAATACTGCACTATACCATTCAGAATACTTCTGTGCCCTCTGAAGTTTCCATGAGGTATGCGTAACACATCCAAGTTGTTATTTATATATTCATGGTAACAAGTATTCCAGCTGAGATATTGCTGAATACAGTAGCGCCAACGTTGTTGCGTGGAACTCTGTGACACACTTACTGTATATCCTAGGCGCCCAATAGTGGGTGAAAATCAGCATGATGTTTTCAATATTGGTGCATGTTACATCTTTACCGCTTTGTTGGATGCGTCGTTCAAATTCACAGTGCAACATAGGATTTTTCCAGTGGTTTATCTGAATCCCTAAATATCGGTAAAATGCAATTTTCACATGCCGCCTTCTCAATTGTTTTTTTGTACCGAAAAACCTGTTCAAATCGTTGAAAACATCATTTTGTAGAGTAATTAAGACAGCTAAATTAAATTGCTATAATAACGTTGTGAGGTGATTATGTCACACGGAATAATTAACTATTTCATGCGAAGAACAGATCACAACTCTTAGATGTAGGAATGATTGTCTACAAGATTATTGTGTTGTATTGAATTTAAACCTTATTGAACGGTGAAACAGAAACCAAAGCACCCAGAGCACCTGAAACAGACGACCAGAATGTGGTCACTGTTAGGGCTATGATTAGAGACTCTTCGGCATTCGCTTACGTATATGCAACGTGAGTGCTATAATTGCAAGCAAAGCCTGCACATCCAAGCGGCGAATTCGAATAATCCTTAACACAACCACGCCCTTTTACTTGGGGACACCTTAGAATATTAAGGCAGTTGCGCCCTTCTGTGTTTCAGTGTTGGTTTCACTGCTGAATTTGGATGAACTTCATTGCTTAGTGTTATAACAAGTTTGGGTTTTTCAGACTACCAAAGCTAAAATGGGTTCCTCTCATAAAAGACATCAAATTTTCCCATTTATTGCGGCCGACTAGCTCCCCTAAATAGGTTGGTAAATAATTTAGCGTTCTTATTTACTGCCCAAATGATTGCTTTAGCCATTAAAAGATGCATTCGGCTACACAAGGCGTAATTGTGAAGGCATCGAACAAATAACCCATTTTTCCGACTTTTCATGACTTTAAACACCTTTCCTGAAGCATACATATAGCACTGCACAATTTGCAAAACAGCTATGCAGTACTTCTTGTTGGAATTCACTTGAGAATAAAATCAAATACTAGTCAAAACTATACGGCTTACCTCATTGCCTAAATTGGATTGAACACAGCCAAGAAAGTAGTTATAATTATGCGTCTCAAAAAACCCCATTGATCAGTGACTAGTGGAAACTGAGCTATTGCATAATGAGATCATCAATCACTTGAAACTCACTACAAACAACTATCGTACAAATTAAACTGACTTTACCAAGTCAAGATGCCAATAACGATGATTTCGAAGGCAGTGTCCAAGTGGCACATGCCTGAGGGTGGAGTTGGTTGCCCTGCTGGCCCTGCAGTTAAAAAAAGATATTGACATCACATGCCACACAGAAGGTAGCCTATAAAAAATCTAAATGTAGCGATCAATGCAGTGATAGTTACACTGTAATTAAGCGTTAGTTATATGGATAATGAGGTATTGTATGTCTTTAAGTACCATATACCACGCAAAATACTGCGCTGATGTCATTTTGGTGCACGTCTTTCAATGTTTGAAGTAGAGTGCTTGATGCAGCTTTACTTCTGGGTGTGCTTAAAAGGTGACGACACTTTCAGATGCGAAGCAGCTCTGTGACTCACGTGTGCAACGCCGTACGTACGTGCGTCTGTACAAACACGCCACAACGCGTTCTCCTCACCGCAGGTGTTGGAGCGGTGCCAAGTTAGTTATGCTGCAGCTGCGCGTTGACGTCACGCTCCCTTAGCGCACTTCTTTGCAGGTGCGTGCTGACATCACACTCCCCGCACCCGCAGCCCGCTTGCCGTAGCAGCCTGCTCCTCCACCCACTCGCGACGCACTTCTTTCCGCTTCACCCTCTCCATGACACGCAACGCTCGACCGCATGTCGGATAGAAACGCTGTTTTGGCTCGTTTATCTGCGATGAAACTTACATGAAACCAAATCCACCTCACGTGTCTTTGGGTTTCAAACAAACGTTCACTCGAGTAAACGCTACACCGAGTTTCGCTACAGACCGTTCTTCCAGCACCCGCGTCTACGCCCATTTCTATCGGGTCAACGCCATGAGCACTGCGGCTGCCTCGCATCCCATCATGGTTCCTTTCAAGTAGATAGTTCATAACTTTTTCTTCTGTTTAACAACTTCTTGTGATATATATAAATAAAAAAGAAATATGAGGAAGCGAGTTACCCAGGAAAATAAGTGATTCCTCTGGCAATCCACCACCGCTTTTAAGGTGTGTACGTGTCCACCCATGGGCAACGGCATGCCTACAGAGTCGGTGGCGCCATCTTTTGTGCAGCGGAAGTGCCGTCCCTATGTTTGAGAGGAGTCTTGCGTGATAATAGTCGAATTACTGCGGTTGTTTGATAGATTGATTTGTGGGGTTTAATGTCTCAAAACCACCATATGATTATGAGAGACGCCGTAGTGCAGGGCTCCAGAATTTTCGACCACCTGGGGTTCTTTGCACCCAAATCTGAGCACACGGGCCTACAACATTTCCGCCTTCATCGGAAATACAGCCGCCGCAGCCGGGATTCAATCCCACGACCTGCGGAGCAGCAGTCGGCTACCTTAGCCACTAGACCACCGTGATGGGGTGAAATATTGCGGATGGTTCTTGGCTGTTTCGAAAGTTCATAACACTATAGACACTAGTCTTACTTTCATTAGTTTTGAACATTGCTGGAATTGTGTCACTCATGTGTATAGTAGAGCGGACTCAGGGCATCGTCGAAGCATATATAAACATCTTGAAAGAAGTCTACAGCGTATCAACTGCCACTATAGTGCTCCATAAAGAAAGCGACAGAATATACCAATCAAGAAAGGTGTGAGATAAGATAATAACATGTCCCCAATGCTGTTTACCGCGTGCTTACAGGAAGCTTTCAGATGCCTAGAATGGAAAGAGTGAATTCAGAGTACTTGAGCAATCTGTTCTTCACCGATAACATTGCACTGCTGAGTAACTCAATGGACGAATTGCAATTCATGTTTACTGAAATAGACAAGCAGAGCCAAAAACTAGCACCTAAATTAATTTTTGGAAAGTAGCAACCGCGGAGCCGAACCACGATATTCAAGTAACTAGAAGAATAAGAACGGGTTGAAGCACATTCGGCAAAAATTCTCACTTCATGACTCATATATTGCCACTCACCTCAAGAGGAAGGTATAAAACAGCTGCATCTTACCGGTACCTACGTACCTATGCAGCAGAAACCTAGAGGATTACAAAGAGGGTTCAACTTAACTTGGAGACAATGCAACAAGCAACAGAAACGAAAATGCTAGGTGTAACTAACCGGAAAGAAGAGAGGAGAAAGTATCAGGGAATGAACAGGTGTTAAGGATGTCATGGGCGAAATCAAGAAAAAGAAATGGTCACGCGCAGGGCACGTAGCGCGAAGGCGAGATGACCGCTGGTCGATAAAGGGGCCCTGCAACACTTTTTAAGCAATGTTAGAAGACGCTGCCGATAGGTAGTAGAGGCTCCCGTCAACGCGTGAGCCAAATATTAAAGCACCACTTGCGGCCTGGAATTCGCAATAAATTATCAAAGGCAGCTAAAATAGCTTTCTCTTCTGTCAACAAATCATGGAAAATAATCCCAGTACGCCTATCGATGAGCCATTGGCTGATTTGAACGTGGCGTGCTCGGTTGTGGCAGAAGTCGCCGCGAGAGGCCGTCACTTGTGCACGCGTGCGCACGCGCTCGCACTGAAAAAGACATCTATTCGAGAGGGAAAAAAAAGAAAAAAAAATGTTCAAGGTCACGAGGTGTGAGTGTCGTTTTTTGTTCGCCCCGACCATCCCTCCCTGATCAGCGTCCAGCGCTTTCGTCGGGACGAGAGACGAGAGGATGAGATTTAACAAACTTGGCCATACATTCACGGAAATATATTCGTGCAGGCCGTGCATCCTGATCGCAATAAAAACCCGCCATACGGGCAGCACATGGGGAATTTTACTTTGTGTCAAACTTTTACTGCTTGTTTTCGTTGTGCTTGTGGTTTGATGTACGCGCCTGTAAACAGGCAATAAATTAAAGGAAAGAGAGAATTTGAATGCGGCGTGTGAATAATCTTTGTGACTCCACTCGTACTGGATGGATTCTTGAGATTTTTGCAGCGTTCAATTTGTGAGGTAATACGCTTCTTCAGCGAAATAATTCCATGGTTACTCAAAAAAGTGTTTCAGGGCCCCTTTAGGGATCACAGAGCAGATTCCAAAAGAAAGCAAGTGGGTGAAGGGAAGACAGACAGCTAGGTGGACAGATGAGATTAGGAAGTTTACGGGTATGAAATGGCGGTAGCAAGCACAGGAACGAGTTGGCTGGCGGAACAAGGGAAAGGCATTTGTCCTGCAGTGGGCGTAGTCAGGCTGATGATGATGTTGATTGTCAAGCTTGCCTGTGTGGTATGAGACTGTAGATGGTCTACAAGCTGGGTTCCTAGGACATGATGCACACGGAAAAACTGTTTTCTTGAAGATTGCGATGTTTTACTAACAGCAGAAGCAAACAGTTGCGCGCCAACCAACCGAGCACCTAGGGAGTACCGAGTACGCGGTCTTTTCTAATCACTAGCTCGGTGTCAGAAAGAGTTATCATAGCCAGGAAGTCTATAAATTTTTATAGTGTAACAAATTTATTGATTAATGGTGCATGGTTGTGAGCTCCACGTACGTGGGTAACAGGCTGCAATGCCAATAAAAACTCGCGTGCTGTGGTAGTGCTAGCTAAATGCTGCCACAACTGCTACGTGCTATGAATAATCTGCAAAACAGGAACACACTAGTTGAAAAACTCTTCACCATTTCTAGCACACTCACAGATTCTTCGTCACCTCTCGGTCCACGGTAAAGCATTGCTAATTTCGGTAAAGTTCTGAATATCTATAATAGCCCAGGCAGTCATACCACTCTTGTTTCTCCTTTACATAAACAACTTATTTCCAGTTACTAATGAAGCAATAAACATTGCTCTATTTGCAGACTACTGCGTATTATACAACAGTATTTATTTCACTGACGATCAACTCACGCTTAACGTAGTATTGAGTAAAATGTCTAGATCGTGTGGTGAATGGAACTTGGAGCTTAACACTGATAAGACTGTACTTGTTCGCGTAACGAAAAGACATCATGCCCTGAAATTTTTCTGTTACAATGTTTCTAACCCCTCAAATGAGGTCTGTGAATATAAATACCTAGGTGTCACGCTAACAAATACCAAAGTTGGAACACCCATATTGCTAACGCATGCCCTTCTGCGTTCTTTGCGAACTTTGCTTTATGCCACACAAACTTGAAAGTTCACCTCAAGTTGTGGTGAACTTTCGCCTTGTTTATGAACACCTGATGCGACCTAAGCTTTATGCGTTTGTTTAATATGAGACCGGTACATCAACGTGAACATTAACGCACTTGAAAAAATATATTGAAATGCTGTGCGAGGTATTTCTTCTTTATATGACCGCCAGTTTTCCATTTCGTCATTCATAAAATCCCAAAGTTTTTTTTGCATTAGCGTGTAGGTGAAAAGATCAATTAAACATTTTCTATTGCTTGCTTTATTGGAAGCTAGGGCTTGACACAGCGTCACACTTGTCTCCTTTTACATATTTTATCTCCTTATTTCCATAACAATTCTTTTTAATTTCTTAATCTTTCCGCAAAAGATTACTCATCGGAATGATCTGCCTCCTGACCAACTGCTGCCCATAGAATAGTCGAGTGCCTCCTCCTTGGTTACCGTTTAAACAGTCTCTTTTTTGAGTGTTAATAAAAATTAGGCCTATTTCATTCGCTCGATAATTTCTTTGACTGTTACTGTATTCACTGAATTTATTTGTATTGTATTTGTATTTACTGTATTTATTTATATTTCCTTCCCTTCCCAGTATTACTTTCAGTTCTTTTAGATGCTGTTGGTAGTATTTCTTCTTATAGTCATGTTTTAAAGCGTTTGTATTGCCACTCCTGCATGGATCCTATGGCCGGCAGCACTTTTGTAAATAAAAAAAATAAAATGACAATGGGTCGAGAGCCTATCATTGTGGCAACAGCACAATTTAAAGGCGGACTAAGGAACAAGATGCTGTCGATACCGTCCCGTTGTATTAGCACACATAGCAGCGCGAACAAACTAAAAGTTTGTTACTTAAATGCGCGTTGAGCATTTGGTTATCTGATTTTGTAAACGTGAATATAAGCCTATATCCTTGGGAAGATGCAGTTACGTAGTGCGCACCCTTGGAACCATCCTCGTTCCGGACTTTAATGACATTCCCGTAAGCTCTACGAGAACCACAGCGTTTACTGTATTCTAATAAAACAGACGCTTTTTCCCAGGAAATCATCCCATTTAGGCTAATGCGATATATATGACGAATATAGCAGCTGATAACATATACGGTGTCATTTATGAATCTGTGGCGAGTACAATATGAGACCGCACCGACGAAAAGGAAAACCTATACAGCGGAATAAACGCTACTTTAGGAGTGGTTCTGAAAAAAAAAGCTTTAATCGTTGTGCTGAATTTGAAGAATACTGGGAAGCAACACAATGATGTTTTTATTTGAGTGCAACAAAATCCCAAGGTGGCAGTCACATCAGATCAGGGAAGATAGAAGTTCATAGAGAAGACCAGCTGAACACATTGTCTGGAGATCACCATCGATGAATTTGTTATTAGCACCGTCGTTTCTTCTAAAAAATTTAGTTGAGTGCATTTGGTCTGTCTGTCAGTACATTGGCCCTTTTGTCCGCCATTTAAATACTCTAAACGGCACCTAAGTGGGCAAACGATACTCCAAACGGCTGGCCCCATACGCAGCGCCCACCAATATTGCTCAAGGTTCTGCGTTCATACTTGTGCGATTGTCAATTAAAAAGCAATTATTGCGCATATCAGAGGCATCATAACGGCACGTCAATATTCTGTATGTGTGTATTTTGGCAGAGAAGGTATACATAAGTAATTCCAAAGACCGTAGTGTTTATCACGCTGTGTTGTTGCACGAAAAGGCAAGTGTTTCGAACGCTTTGCCAAGACGACATGGTGGTGCCACCTATTCGTCGCCTTGCATTCTACACCTTATCGCCTCAGAGACGCGTGCGCAGACCGTGCGCTTTGTTTTCGAAGGTAACTGGCAGCTAGCGCTCATGGCTCACGTGTGGCGTGACTAGATGCGCTCGTTTGCCTCCGCTGCACGCCCGAGGCACTCTAACGTAGCACCTTCAGAATACCATTCACCGATTTTCTCGCGCAGAACACCAAAAAATGTTTTGTTCACTCTCTCAAGACGCAAGACTATCGCCTTTCGACGTCGTTTGCAGTTTACCATGCAGATACGGAGCCAACGTTTTTCCATTAAACCTATCGTTTCCTAACTACACTAGTAAAATGAGACCTATATGAATTGACAAGAGAGGAGGAAGCTTACCTTGCGTGGTGCTAATCCTTGGATGATCTTCTTCTTTTTGCTCTTCGCATTACAAGCACGCGTTCATGTTAGCCGAGTTTAATGCAGCTTACATAGTTTTATATATAACTGAGTATATTGCGTTAATGAACTTCTGTTAAAAACGTGCTACACTTCAAGTGTCAGTTTTTTAGCAATATATGCATGTAGAGGTCTTGAAAGTGCTTGAATTCAGAGGCACGTATTTATTTATTAATATAATAACGCGAAGAAATCACCGCCTCACTGCCGATTTCACGAGCACGCAGTGGAGCTGGCCACATGCGTTTGTAACAAGAATGAAGTCTACATGGAATGGTGATTGGTTTAGAAAAAAGTGTTTATCCACGTTGAGTACTTAGTACTCTACTATGCCAAAGTAGAAAGCCACCCCGGGCAAAGAGAACACCATTACACGTGCTTCTTCATTAGCGCTACAAAAAGCATGCACTTGCCAGAGGCAGAGGACAGATAACGCCTGTCTCTCGTGTGTCTCTCACATGCGCTCGTCTTTTGCAGCGCTAAAATCACTATGGTATGTAACCATCAACTCGCGGAGCAAGTTCCTATTGCGTCGGCATGGGCTCGTCCCTAGTTTCTTGAGAAACATTTTAAAAACATTGTTTTGCCTCTCCGAAACGTTACTTCAGAATTTGTTTTGTTTTTGTAATAACGCCAATCGAAAGTCAATATGATCTGCAATTATTAAACATGGTAGGGACGTTTGGTGCCCGCTGCGGGGAGGATAGAGAAACGTTTACGTTAGTTGTTTTTCCTTTTGTTTTCAGTACCAAACTTATTTCTTGTGTACGCTTCGTAAGGAGCCGCGTTTAGTGGTTTCTCTTTCTACGTGATTGGTGAACTTGTTTTGGTTGCAACGCAATGTTGCGATCCGATTTTCTTTGATTCTGGAGAGAGGGAATATAAACGTGTATCGCGAGTATTGTGCCGCAAGCACATCGTGCGCCCAAGCTGGGTAGTTTCCTTATTTCAGGTAGCAGCGAGCCGTCGCCATCTCTGGTGCCCGTTAAACCAGATTTTGCTCTTTCGTCAGGTCCTATAACTTGGTCTCCCACTGTTTTTCACTTAGTGCAGTAATTCTGAGGCTTTATATGCATCCCCAAGGCCTGTTGTTCGGGACATCAGATAGCTTGCGAATGTACGAGGTCTACCACCGGTGTCCGTAACCTGCGACTAACCGCAATCGCACGAAGAAAATCTAAAATAAAATATACCACGGACAGATTGGCAATCGAACCCGGGCCTTCTACATGGGAAGTCAGAGCTTCAACACTTAGCTGCACCGGGGTTTGAAACTACGGTTTTATTGAAACTATTTTGTATACTTAGCCTATTCAGGATTCATGTCGGGTAAGGAATAGCGTTAGAATGTGCAAGAAATCGTTTAGGGCAGTAAAGTAACATCCAGGCCTCGCACAATGTGAATTACTTCATTTCTCCGACCTATTACAAAATCATAACATGTAATTCTTCATCGTCGTCACTCACACCATCAGCAAAGTGGGCGTTATGCCTTACAAGTGTGTAGCGGGAACCACGCTTCAGCGAAGATTTGCGAAGATTTGAATAAGGGATGCTTCATATAATTCATGACGTAGTGGTTCGCACGCTAGTGTGCTTGCAGTATAGCGGAGATACAAGTGCATAATATAGGCTCTACTTCTTTTCTTTATTATAGGAAGGCCCCTCAGCGTTCGCTGTGACTCTGTAGCGCTTTCCGTGCAGGTCTGGTGTTTTTTTTCACCAACTTCGTAACGTATTAATTAAAACTTCGTTATTGCAACGTGTAATGCGTTTACATTATTATTTTAGGTAATGTGGGTTATCACACTACTCGTAGCATTTTTTTTATTATCTCGTGAGTTTCACGCAAATCTCTTACCGCCATTCATGACAGGATCTAAACTGCCAATCACCTGTGGCGCATACACGCATACGGCTGCCTGTAATATACGGGTATGGATCACACGTGTCTGAGAAAAAGAGTTTCAGGATGAACTCGGCGGGATTTTCACGTTATTTTTGCCATGCCCAGCCAGGCATATCTGTCAACACTACACGCCCTTCTGTAGTAATTTCGGTCAACACCAAGTTAAGGAGGCGATCACGAGAGCACCCAAGCGTAGGCTGATAGGTACATACATACATACATACAGACATATATATATATATATATATATATATATATATATATATATATATATATATATATATATATATATATATAAACGCTCAAAGTGTCTGCAGCTCACTAAAAAATTGCTTCGCATTTAAAATTATCCTTGCAAAAATTCTAGTGTTATTTGCGAACCCTGATTACACCATGAAATTCAACCTACTTATGATTGATATGTGGAGTTTAACGTCCCAAAACCACCATATGATTATGAGAGACGCCGTAGTGGAGGGATCCAGAAATTTCGACCAGCTGGGATCCTTTAACGTGCACCCAAATCTGAGCACACGGGCCTGCGAAATTCCCGCCTCCATCGGAAATGCAGCCGCCACAGCCGCGATTCAATCCTGCGACCTGCGGGTCAACAGCCGAGTACCTTAGCCAATAGACCACCGTTGTGGGGCATTTAACTTACTACTCTCTTTGACTCTCGGTATGCGTTGATAGTAATTGAATATTTTTACCTACGAGGCTCACATTGACCCTTTTCACATGAACAACCAAAATACTTTGAATATATATTTTGAATATTTTTTATTGCAACTGAGGCGTTTCAAGAGTTCCAACAAGAAAAATTTAGTAGCGTGTTTTTTTTTCTTCCGCAGTGTGTTCGTGGTGGCTTGTCAGTCACAACACGGCTCATCCGTTGCTGCAGCCTGCCAAAGCTAATAATTATTTGCAGGACGTTTATTTGTGACAAGTCAGTTTGTGCGAGCTCCGAGAAATACAAGCCACCGCGTGCAACCAACGTCACATAGCGTGTGAAACTTGGCGCTGAACAAAGGTGTATTAAAATAGGTCGCGAAGGCTCAGGCGAAAAGCGGTTCAGAAGCTATTGCCAGCGACATCAGCATGGGGAGTTATGGGAGCTGCGATTGAAGCGCGACATTGTGTGGAGGAAAGAAGCACTAATAGTGAAAAATAAAGTTTTAATTATTATCGAAGCAATCAATAGGTTTTACAAATGAGGCTTCTTTTCCCCAACAGTATTATTTTGGTGTAGTGGTTTTTATTTCTCCGGAAAATCTTTTTCTCACGCTATTATTACTCAGTGCAGCCCTTGCATTACGTGAATACATGGCAAGGCCCGCTCGTAACATTCGTCTGCGAAATCACACTCACTCACACGTTTTAGTGTTCTGTGCTTGCTTGCGTTCTCTGTTGTGCGCAAAATTGTTAGGTGCGTTTTATCTTTGGTGAATGACTTCAGTGCAGTGTCTTACGGACTAGCGGAACGATGCGAATTACAGTTAACGCCAAGTTGTTTTGTCGGTGGCTGCGGAAATGATGTGCTGTGGAAGGATGCAGAAGCAACAAACGTATGCCTGGTGACTAATAGATCTCTTCTAAATAAGAAACAAGGACAATCGTTCAGAATGCACTGCTCGCAGATATTTCATTCATCAGTATTCTTGCCACCTTGTTTCCTTTTTGAGCGTGCTGTGCCTACTATTACTCGTGCTGTTGGTGAGCAGATCGCGAAGTTACCTATCACACTACAGTTCGCATGCCTGAATTTGCATACGCAGCGGTAGCTTATCGAAGCATTTCACAAACAAACAAAAACATAACGCTGGGAGTGTCCGCAGATTTTTTTTCTTATTAGAATTTTGTATAGTGTAATAAGTTTGAGTTATTGTGGCCGTCGAATAAAACTAAAATGTCATCATCTTGACGTCAATATAGGTGTCAATTCTTACTGTTAAAACAGAAGATCGCAAGCTTTGTACACGCTAAAAAAAACCTGCGCAAGTGTGAAATAAATAAGCCAGGCAGCAGATACCACATGTATGCGCTGCTACGCTGTCGGTTGCCTCAATACACGGCCGGAAGATGACACAAACGGCGAAAACAAGTTAGAAGAATAACTTTCCTTGTAAAATTAAGGCAAATTGAGTGGTAGTACTTATAAACATCTCTATATAGGGATGAGTTCATATTAGATTAGATGGTGTTGACATGAAGCGCACTTGTGTATGACTCCCAGGTGATCACTTTAGTTAGAGTACTTAGCGATCAGGGGCCTGTGAAAAGTAATTTTTGATCAAATTTCACACTAGTGCACACAAAATCATGTCACTTGTTTACCTGCTTTTGCATCACATCCGCTTTATTTTTTGTTCCACCAGAAGTGTTTCCTCATCACAGAGATGGCGCTAAGCCCCATGAGTAGCTGATCAGCCGCCATTTTCTGATCGTATAGGTTTCTATAAAGCCTTCGCTACCAGTCTATATATACTTCGGCAGAACTGTGACGCACTTTCACGTCGCCTGCATAAACTTCCTCAAGGGGCGTCTGCAGCGCAATGTAGTTGGCGCCATCGTCGTCTTCATTACCTGTAACTTAGCTTCCCCCACGTTTGCCACGGGTATGAACTCGCGAGTAGCCGTTAAATAGTAACCTGCTGGCCTAGGACCGGCAAAAGCGGAACGGCAAATATGACGTCACAATTTATCTTGACATCTCGGAGCTTGGCCGCACAGGTGACGTAATAGGTGTTTTTGAGTCCCCTTCAAGGTCGTTTGCGTAAAGACAATGTCGCGCGAATAGTGTTGGTCGACATCGATATTCTTGAAAGGGATGAGATATTCTTCAAAGAGAGGAGAGTGAGTGAGGGAAACAAGTTTAATCAATTCAACAAGCTTCAGAAAAATTATAACCTTTTCGTAGCTCCATGAGGCTCTGCGAGCCTCGCGCTTTACGACTAAACCTGGGCGACCCAGCACGCCCGTGAGGCCGCGTCGAGGCGAGCACTTGACAACCCCTCATGGGAGGCCTACGCCCAACTACTTAAACATGCTGGTTTTTTATATTAAAGTTTATTCCTCCTCCTCCTTCGCTAGATGACGGCAAGGAGTTCCTGGGCCCTAGTGGCATTTTCGGCCGGCCTGATAACTTGTAGCTAGTCCTTGATGCTTGAGGTGAGCAGCACGGTCTCTCAGTGCTCTGTGGTCAAGTATATGGTGTTTGGCGCCTTCACGATTTGGGACAAGCCCAGATAATATGTTTGAGGTGTTCCCGCTGATTGCACAATTTACATTTGCCGGAATAAAGATCTGGATAGCAATGACTTTATTAGGGCTGTCAAAAGGCCGCGTGTCTATGCACAGGTTCACTTCGTTGGCGGTCTTAAAGGTGTTGCTCAAACAAAAATTCTTTGATCCAGTTTCTTATACAAACCCTTTTGGGATCGGCGATCCGCTCGAGTGCCGCCATTTGTTGACAGGAATTTGGCGTTACTTTGTAAACAGGACAGCATCTTTGAAGAAGTGTCATTAGCTGGGATGCGTTGGTACGAATACATCGCAATACGTCACTAAAAACGAGACCAAGCACGCATCGCCTGTTCTCGTCGCTAATTTGTATCTGCCTCCTCTCAATGTTTTGCATTGTTAATTGCTTTGGAAGATCTTTAACGTGCATTTGTTCTAAACTATTTGAGCACATTGTAGCATCTAGTCTCATGAGTAACCTTGCATCAAATAATTTCTTTCATCCAGTTCAACACGGCTTTCGCAAACATTTTTCCTGTGATACCCGGCTCGCCGAATTTACGCACGACTTACCTAATTCCATGGACAATAACCTTCAGACAGACGCCATTTTTCTGGATTTTGCAAAAGCCTTCGACCGCGTACCCCAAAATCACCTGATTCGCAAGCTAACTTCTCTTGGTATTCCTCCGAATTTATTAAGCTGGATCAAGCACTTTTTGACAGGACGCATGCAGTTCACGTCAGCTAATAACTGTCAATCAGCATTTGCTAAGGTAACATCCGGCGTGCCGCAAGGTGCCGGTTTATCGCCCCTTCTGTTCCTCATCTACATTAATAATTTGCCGGCTAGCATTAAATCTAATATCCGACTTTTCGCTGATGATTGCGTCATCTACACCGTCATCAATAGCCCTGCCGATGCTAATAAGCTACAATGCGACCTCGACTCAATTGCTTCATGGTGCAATAAATGGCTCATGCCCCTAGACATAGATAAGTGCAAACCATTATCATTTACCCGTAAGCGTGCCGTACTTGCCAACATATATTCTATTAACGCCGTGCCCATAGCTTCCGTATCATGCTACAAATATCTTGGCGTCCACTTGACTTCATCGCTATCCTGGACCACCAACATCGATTCCATCTGCTCTACAGCATCCCGTACACTCGGCTACCTTCGACGCAACCTGAAGTGCGCATCCCCCGACGTAAAAAAAAAACTAGCTTTCATCACCTTCGTACGACCTAAACTTGAACATACTTCACCAATCTAGCATCCTTCACAAGCCTACCTAACAACTTGAGGCGGAAATGTTGTAGGCCCGTGTGCTCAGATTTGGGTGCACGTTGAAGAACCCCAGGTGGTCTAAATTTCCGGAGCCCTCGACTACGGCGTCTCTCATAATCATATAGTATTTTGGGACGTTAAACCCCACATATCAATCAATCAACAACTAAATTTCAGTCCATCCAAAAACGCGCAGCACGCTTGATATCTTCGCAATACTCACACAAAACCAGCGTTACCGAGCTAAAACACTCTCTTTCCCTTCCAACTCTTGAATCCCGCCGCTTGATCACCCATCTATGCCTTGTACACCGCTTCTACTATCATCCACGCTCAAGACATCAGTTGCTCCAATCTGCTCACAGAACTTCATCGCGCATAAATCACAGTAGGCCCATTGCACGCATAAATGGCCGGACGACAGAATTTATCACCTCATTTTTTTCTAATGCAATAGCCCTCTGGAATGCTTTACCGGATGACTCCGCTTCATGCGCCGACAGAAAACGTTCTGTGCAAAACTGAACGAACATTTTTTCAAGCCTCTCTCCTGATAATCTCAGCTACTTCGTGTTTATCGCTAATCGTTTTAGAATCGTACTTAGTTTGCTCTGCAATTGTTTAACATATGCAAAGCATTGTGTATTCTTTTTTATCTTGTTCTAGTTCGTTCATGTGATTTCTGATTCCTGTCTCCTGTGTATACTTATTTGCTTTTATTCATTCATTTATTTATTTATTTACTTATTTTTTATTTGTTTATTTGCTTTTCTTGTTGAACATTGTACCCTATCTTGTTACTTGTCACCCCTTCTTTAATGGCTTCGGGCCTTCAAGGGCGAAATAAATGAAAAATGAAATGCACCGATATGTTTGATTTGCGCAGAATTATCTGCAAAATTCCCGCTTGATTATTTGCTTTGTATATTAAGCGGCTTTCCGCCCCGTTGTAATGGCCTGTACATGTATAGCCTACAAAGCTGTACATATATTTTGGAAATGCTTTTATGTCCTCTGGATACGTGTGGGAGCAGACTCAGTTAATGGCTTAGTGCAGTGTGTAGCCACAGAGGCAGCTTACCAGAAAAGCTGTTGGAAATAGAATGGCTCTGGAAATTCTATAGGCGTCTTGTCCTTGCCCCATCACTAAACCCTGCAACTTATGACGCAAGCAGCCCTCATGTCGAAGGGGAACGACAAGTAACATCTCTCATCATTCCACTACGCGATCACATATACCGATATGGAGATTCGTAAAGACAGGCTTGAGACTAGCATAGATAAAGCTTTGTCGTAGTCGAATCGGTAGTGTGAACGCTGAGGCATGTCCAGCTGAAACCAAAGTAGCCCTTCCTGAACAATCTTTACTGAATATTTAAACGTAATATTTCAAAGTCAATCACCATCCAGCCACTAATGATATAAATAAAACATTACTCGAAAGCAAATGCCAGCAATCTACATTAAACAACGTCATCTGACGTATAAATATAGATGCAGCTTGAAGTGCGAAATTTATAAATTGTGCGAGAAAGCAGATGCTAGAAGTTTGTCGAAGGCCGGGCCAGTTTGGTAGGGCGGTAGCGTACGCTTCCATCCGAGATGGAGGCGTACGCTACCGGAGTGTTCTCATGAATTTAATCGCCGTTTTTCATGTGTTTATACCATAGAGAATGATGCGCCTTTTTCTTATTTATTTCCCTCCGGCCTCATTCAATTGAAAATGCCACCTGTTGTTCTTTCTGTCTATGGTATAGCTTCTCGGATGGAAAACATCAAACTCTCCTCGTCTGCAGGCATTGATGAAATCACGTCAAAGTTTTTTAAAAATACTAAATGCATCTCTGCTGCATATCTACGTTTGTTATTTTCGCAGTCTCTTGCCACTGCCACTTTACCCGAGGATTGGAATGTGGGCAAGGTCCTTCCAATCTACGAAGCCGGTAACAAAAACTCTCCACTTAACTACTGACCCATTTCATTATTCAGTGTACGTTGCAAGATCATGGAACACGTCATAAACTCTCACACCATGAATCATCTAGACTCGTACAGGTTCTTTCACCCTTCACAGCATGGTTTCCGCAGAGGTCTATCATGCGAAACCCAGCTAGCCATCTTCTTTCACGATTTACACACTAACCTTGGTACTCAACGTTCAGACTGACACCATCTTTTCAGATTATGCCAAAGTATTTGACTAAATAGCCCAATAAATGTAATACTAAAACTTCGTCAGTTAAACATTCATCCCAATATTATCGAATGGATTAAGGCCTCTCTAACAAAGCGCTCTCAAACTGTTCTCATAAATCGCACGACATCTTGCCCGCTCCCAGTAACTTCATGCGTGCCTCTAGGATCCGTCCTTGGACTCATTCTGTTCTTAATTTACATTAATGATCTGCATTCAACAGTTTCAGCTAACTGCAGATTGTTCACAGACGACTGCGTCATTTATTCAATTAAAAATAACCCTCTCGACCAACATGCTTAACAGACTAATCTTAACCGCGTCATAGACTGATGCCAGCAATGGCTAATGACTCTAAATCCTAGTAAATGTAAATCTGTAACCTTCTCTTGACGTTCTGCCCCCCTTTCTTTTCCGTATTCCATTTCTAGAGTTCGCACCGAGGCCGTTAACGCGTTTATATTTAGGGGTGACCTTATGCAATGACTTATCTTCGCGCACTCATATTACAAATATCGTAGCATTTGCCAATGAAACACTGGAATTCCTGAAACTCAATCTTCATCATGCCCTCACGCACGTAAAACTACTAGCATTCAAATCACTCATCAGACCGAAACTTGAATACGCATGTGCTATCTGGAGCCCACACCAGTCCTCCCTCGCATCTGCCCTGGAAGCAGTCCAAAACCGTGCTGCTAGATTCATTCATTCCACTTATTATTACTGAGCTAGCGTATCATCACTGAAAGCGGAATCCGGTTTGTCTAATCTCTGTATTCGTCGTCATATTGCCACGCTATCATTATTTCACAAATTTTATTACAGTGATCTCTGTCATCCGCCTTACAAAGTTCACCTTATGCGCATACCTCATCGCCGCGGGCATGAACTGCAAGTGTCACGCCCACGTGCTCGCACCCTCACATTTTCCTGTTGATATTTCCCCCGAGCAGCAAAAGATTGGAATGGCCTTTCCCACACAATTACAGTCATCACTAATCCATCAAACGTCTTGGACAAAGTAACAAACTTTCTTACCGAGTGAAGTCACCTGGCTACACTGTATACCCACCCTTATGTATTATACCCCCTTGAAGGGTCTCTAAGGAAATAAAGTGAAGGAATGATGTGATGTAATATCTATACAAGGGCCTATTTTCTGTAGTTACACACCACAACGCACTCTGCTGGCAGAGCTCTTTTAAAGAACCCTCACGGCGTCTTGGTCACTGGGCATAGCCCAGCGAACAAGGCGACCCAGGCGTCCTGAGGGGTCCAATTTGGTCGTCTACAAATCTGGCTGCCTGCACGATTATGTTGATTAACTCTCTGGGTACCCTGTCGAGGATTTTGATGACACTGACACAACTAGAGAGCACTCTATCTTGACGATCTCTGACTGAACAGAAGTGGGCTCTTCTGCTGCATGACATCTCCAACCATATGAAATCTAGCCTAAAGGACACCTACGTCCGTCACTTTGTGCTTAAAAGGGCCTTCTGTGCCGTTGTTATTTTCTACCTGACGGGCGCGACCTTCTAATTGTCGTGCCTCAGCATTTACGGCGCTGCGTCCTCATCGAACTTCACGGCACGCGCACAGCTGGACGCCTTGGCGTATATCGCACGTGCGAGTGATTAGGGTGCCGTTTCTTCTGACCAGGCCTTGCTCGCTCGGTACGCCAACACGTTGATATTTGTGAGTTATGCCAATGTCACAAAAACACCTTCTTTTGTACCCACTGGCAATCTTTAACCTATTATTGTGACGACGGAACCATAATAGAGCATTAGTCTAGACCCATTCCATGTTTGCAAACTCAGATAGGCCAATGTCGACATTATGGGTAAAAAAATAGCGACGTCCGCACGTAACTTCCACCATAAGCGTTGAGGACCACAATGTATGCCATCAAAACGACGTTGTGAGCTGCCATAAGGGTTATGAAAGCCATAAGCGCTGAGGGCTACGATGTGCGCTAACAATTAAAACTAAGTTGTGAGACGTGACTCACATCCAACGTCGACGCAGCTCGTTGGCATATCATTTTTTTCTCGTTGTTCAACTGAGAATACCACATGCACCTTTGAAAACTTAGCAGAAACTGCGGTAGGCAGAGCATCTTTTGCCTACCATGACAGCGCCACCGCATTTTCGTGACGTAAATCCGGTGGAATTCGTCTTGCGGAAGCATTTTCTGGCTTCAAGACTGGGAAACAAGTGGATTCGATCATTCCAGCGACGCAGGCGGCGCCATGTAGCCGTGCTCCGAAGCTGTCACGCGGTGATATACTGCGAC
The DNA here is from genome assembly GCF_043290135.1 of Rhipicephalus microplus. Classification (NCBI taxonomy): domain Eukaryota; kingdom Metazoa; phylum Arthropoda; class Arachnida; order Ixodida; family Ixodidae; genus Rhipicephalus; species Rhipicephalus microplus. The sequence continues at coordinate 95,384,409 of NC_134706.1, read as the reverse complement.
GCAGTTCGGTGCGTCGCAGTATATAGACGTTGATGTCGCGAGCGTGCACGTCCGCGACGCTGACGTGCACGCTCGCGACATCAACGTTTCGTCTGCCATTTCGACGCACCGTTGCGCCACCTATATTCGCTCTAAATGGCCAAATAGCCGTGGCTACCGATTATGCTACACGTTGCGGTATCACGTGAGCTTTTTAGGGAGCTTTAATATAATGTTTGCAGGCGCTGCGGGTGTTGCGGGCATAGCGGGCACCATAAGAGTTTTAGACTATCGTTTGCCCCTCCTATGGAACAATCTAGGAACTTTAGCTTCCTCGCAAACTCATATGCATGGAAACTACACATAGCCTCGACACCAGCATTTCGCGGGCCTCGCACGCCG